>NW_027117314.1:2962500-2965392 GCF_021436955.1 Diplodia seriata | reverse complement strand
CCGTCGTGAGACAGGTTAGTTTACCCTACTGATGACCGTCGCCCCAATGGTAATTCCGCTTAGTACGAGAGGAACCGCGGATTCAGATAATTGGTTTTTGCGGCTGTCCGACCGGGCAGTGCCGCGAAGCTACCATCTGCTGGATTATGGCTGAACGCCTCTAAGTCAGAATCCATGCCAGAACGGGGTGATTCTCTCCTGCACATCGTAGTCGGATACGAATAGGCCTCTGGCCCAGAATCCTAGCAGGCCGGCGACGGGGGCTCCGTAGAAGTCGGGGTCCCTAGCTGGCGGATTGCAATTTCACAATGCGCAGGGATAAATCCTTTGCAGACGACTTAGTTGTCTGACCGGGTCGTGTAAGTAGTCGAGTAGCCTTGTTGTTACGAGCTACTGAGCGTAAGCCCGCGTCAGCTAGATTTGTTGAGATACACTCTCTCCCCGTTGAAGAACCGGACATGCGCCGGTCGTCGAGGGGGGGAGGTCACCGGTGTGCAAGGCGGCCGCTTGGCCGCGCGCGCCGTGCCCGAGGTCCGCCGCCGGGTAGGTTTGAGGTGTCAGGACAGCCTTGGGCGTCTTAGGCGGCCGCGGCCTTCGCGTCTTCACCCTTCCCCCGCTCAACCACGCCTCCGCCTCCAGAGGCCTCCTGCCCCCCTCTCTCTCGTTTAGCCCCCGCCCCTTGCAGGCCTTTTCCGACTGCCTGCCGGACCGGTGGACCACGCAACCCCCCGAACCCCTCTCTCGCCTCTCGCGTCCCGCCTGCCTTACCTGCCAGCAGCCCACCGGTGACCCGTATGCGTTGGGCCGGGCCCTCCCCCATGCCCCCCCGCTCGCCGGGTAGGTTGCGAGCGGGTACCGGTGATGGTGCTTGGGGCCGGCTGGCCTGGCCGGCGTTTCCTCCTTGCCGGCACGGTTACCTCGACCCGGTCTCCGAGCCGGGCGATGGCCTTGGCTGCTTGCCAAAGTTACCTACGTGGGTTGCACGCGTGTGACCGTGTCGAGATACTGAAAGTATCGCCTAGACAACCGCCGGTTTTACTTGCTATACCCTGCTACCCATTCGTTTATCCGGCTCCAGCGCCCCTCTTGGGGTCGGTGCTCAAAGCACGGGGCCTACCTGCCCATCTGGATGAGACGTCCTTGGGGCCGTTTTCCCGAGGAAAATATACGTTGAAGCCGCCCTTGGGCGGAAGCACACTCCGCCCTTTACTCTGTTTCCCGGAGGGGGTTATATACCTCAGGCCTCTCCTCGTCGATCCAGCATTCCTAGTACTTACCTCGAACTTGGCTAGGACGAGTGAAAGCCCCGTCTAGCTAGATTATCTTCTATCTGGACAGTGGCCCGTATAGCCCGCCTTCGATAGTCCTAGGCTCCAGTGGGGCGTTGAACCCGGATAGATAAATAAATAGACCTTCCGGTGTGGTTGTCGATGCAGATCCTCGGTGGTATACTATTATAGTATACTACTGAGATATAATAACATTACAGACCCCAACACGCCAGCACCGAACTGACTATAGATAGCAAAGACTTTTTTATTTGCTTTATCTATATTATCTATCATCAAAACGTATAGATGAATGGATACCCTCCCCTTAACGACGCCCGATCTATTACTGACGTTAGTCTGGTTCTTGTATAGGAATCGTGGGTTGGAACGTTGGAACCTTTTCGAACTCTTTAGAGTTACGCTCCATTAGTTACCTCACGTCCGCTCAGACGCCTTCGAAAAACGACTACGGGTTTAAGGCCTCGGGTACTAGTTCGTTCCTCGCGATTCCTACGCGGAACGTAGTTGGAACCATAGGGCGGACCTCTATTCTTTCTCCAACCTCATGTTTCGAGACGTAAGACAGGAAGATTACTGGTTATAAGCTCTAAATCTATATAACTAGGCCGGGCAGGGTGATAAGGGTCTCCCCAAACAGATAGGCAGGGGCACGATGCGTAGAAAGTGACTCTAGATGTGAAGACTAGCTTTCAGGATTGAGACCGTTATAGGCCTGTTTACGTCGCGTGTTCGAGCATCGGCACTACCTAGGTAATTTATCTCGCACCCGGTAGTCCGACATGAGAGGTAACTCTTCGCTCACCTTTCATCCCGTCTTCATGGCCAAGATACTCGAAATAGCAAGCAGCGGGCCTTGAGGCGTGTTGCACGCAGTGGTTGGAATCGAACGAATAAGAGTGCTCGGGAGACGTGCTCTTTGTAGACAACTCATGCGGGGCGAGAGTTGAAATCCGACACGGTGGAGTTTGAAATGGGCCGCCCGGCCCCAGCCCACCCCTCCCCTCGAGAGCCTCGCGTGCTCACCTCACACGCGCGCCCACAGGTGCCTTTTGCCCTTCCGCCATCCGCCTCCGGCGGCGGCGGCGGCGGCGAGGGTTGAGTAGGGTAGGAGTGGGTTCAAATCGCAAAGTTGGAGCGCTACCCCCCTTCGTGTGGGGCGGTTTTGTATGGGGCGGCGAGGTTTCCCATACAAATTATTTTTTGCAAAAAATCACTTTTTGCGCTCGAACATTTGCGCGACCCCGCCAACCCCAAATGGGTCCGGTGGGTATATGAGAAGAGAGGGCAGCAGCCTGCTGGTGAAAGCCGGCATGCTGAGGTCCTCCTTCTGAGCCTCAAGGCGGCGCCGGCCCTCTGTCCCCAAAAGGTGCAGTGGCGGTAGGCCGTTTTGCAGCCACCTGCTCACGCGGGTGGTCGTCTCTTAAACGCAGGCCCGGTTTCCATAGGTCTCGCAGTCGGCGGCCGTTAGTGCCGTGCGGGCGGGCCTTGGTAGCGGTCCTTTGCGGCGGAGAATTTCTGTACGCTCCCGCCTCTTTTGAGGCGGTCCGAGTATCGGTTTTCCGTTGCACCTGAAGCCCCGCTGGTCCTCCAGCGGGCGTGG